>NW_023994650.1:227500-251316 GCF_015586225.1 Lucilia sericata | reverse complement strand
AGACTAGACTATAGACTAGACTATAGACTAGACTATAGACTAGACTATAGACTAGACTATAGACTAGACTATAGACTAGACTATAGACTAGACTATAGACTAGACTATAGACTAGACTATAGACTAGACTATAGACTAGACTATAGACTAGACTATAGACTAGACTATAGACTAGACTATAGACTAGACTATAGACTAGACTATACGACTATAGACTAGACTATAGACTAGACTATAGACTAGACTATAGACTAGACTATAGACTAGACTATAGACTAGACTATAGACTAGACTATAGACTAGACTATAGACTAGACTATAGACTAGACTATAGACTAGACTATAGACTAGACTATAGACTAGACTATAGACTAGACTATAGACTAGACTATAGACTAGACTATAGACTAGACTATAGACTAGACTATAGACTAGACTATAGACTAGACTATAGACTAGACTATAGACTAGACTATAGACTAGACTATAGACTAGACTATAGACTAGACTATAGACTAGACTATAGACTAGACTATAGACTAGACTATAGACTAGACTATAGACTAGACTATAGACTAGACTATAGACTAGACTATAGACTAGTCTATAGACTAGACTAGATAGACTATAGACTAGACTATAGACTAGACTATAGACTAGACTATAGACTAGACTATAGACTAGACTATAGACTAGACTATAGACTAGACTATAGACTAGACTATAGACTAGACTATAGACTAGACTATAGACTAGACTATAGACTAGACTATAGACTAGACTATAGACTAGACTATAGACTAGACTATAGACTAGACTATAGACTAGACTATAGACTAGACTATAGACTAGACTATAGACTAGACTATAGACTAGACTATAGACTAGACTATAGACTAGACTATATAGACTAGACTAGACTATAGACTAGACTATAGACTAGACTATAGACTAGACTATAGACTAGACTATAGACTATACTGTAGACTATACTATAGACTAGGCTATCGACTAGACTATAGACTAGACTATAGACTATACTGTAGACTATACCATAGACTAGGCTATCGACTAGACTATAGAATAAAATAGAATATAGGTTATACAGTATACTAGACTTTAGACTAAACCAATAACTAGACTATAGACGAGACTATAGACTAGACTATAATCTAGACTATAGACTCGACTATAGAATGGACTATAGGCTAAACAATAATCCAGACTATAGACTTGACCATAGTCCAGACCACAGATATATGTAGTCTAAGCTATAGCTTAGACACCACGCCGTACCAAAAAGTACTATATTACTGTATTTTCCATGCCTGGTGCAAAATAAAACCTTATGCTCTTTTATTTGTGAAAGATTTCTGAAAAATGTTTCTAGTGAAAAATATCTTCTGTATGAAAAAAGCTACCAAACAAGAATGAATAAGTCATATGTAGATACATATTATGTGTATGAATGTATAATTTGTTATATCTACCTTTTAAATTTGTTCATTTCTGTTATTGTACACTCTCTTGTTTTCTGCTCTTTTGTTTTGCTTATTTATTCAGTGAGAGTTTGTTTTTTAGAGTATTTTTAATTTCATTCATTGTTGCTGTTATTTGATGCGTTTTTATCAGGGGATTTTTGCAAAGTTTGAGGGGGATCTAAGATTTTAAAGTAATAAATACATTTTATATTAATTAAAAAAAGATTAAACATTTTAAAGATTTATTATTAAAAAAAGGTCAAAAACCGCTTAATTAAATGAATAAAAATATTTGATTTTTTAAGTAATAAACAAATGAAGAATTTATTTGAAAACTCATTATAAATTTTTCAAAATAACCGATTATAATTATTCGAATAATCGATTAATTTTATTCGATTAATCGTATACAAATACATATATGAAATTAGTTTTAATAAGAAAATAGAACAAAATGCTAAGTTAAACAAATAACCGATTAAAATTAATAGAATAATCGAGTAAAATTATTCGAATAACCGTCAAAAAAAGTTTGACGATTAATTTTATTCGATTAATCGTATACAAATACATATATGAAATTAGTTTTAATAAGAAAATAGAATAAAATACTAAAGTTAAACAAATAATCTATTAAAATTAATCGAATAATCGAGTAAAATTATTCGAATAACCGCCAAAAAAGTTTAAAAGAAATTTGGAAACAATTTCTACAAAATATTTGAACAAATAAAACAAGTTGTTTGAATAACCAATTAAAAATATTCGATTAATCGATTAAAATTAATTAAAATTATTCGATTAATTTTATTTGATTAATCGAATAAATATAGTTGCTTTTAGTTTTAAAAAGAAAATTGAAAATAAATTTTAACATTACGAATAATTTTTTTGGATAATTCTTTAAAAGTAGCCGATTAATCGAATAAAATTATTCAATTAATCAAATAAAAATTATCGAAATTGATTCAAAATAGTGTTAAAATCAATGTAAAACAATTTCCCATCAAAAATATTCGAATAATCTTTAAAAATTATTCGTTAAATTGAAAGAATTAAAATAAATCCGTACTTTTTTTAAATCTCTATAAAATTATCGATTTTCTGGTCCCTTGCTAAAAATCTCAATCCCTTAAGATTCTTCCTTTCATAAAATACATTCGATTTGAAATAAAACATTAGATTTTATTGTAATAAATTTTTGCAAATAAAATATCTATATGTAATAGAAGAAAAACATTGTAAAAGAAAATATTTTATTTATAATTTATTTATGTAAAAGTATACAATTTATATGTACATACATGTATGTATGTATTTACAATACATACATTTCCTAATACATAAAGTCGGGCTGTCTGTTATATAGAAATTTGAAATTTTCTGTAGACTCTACTGCATAACTTCGCTTTTTGCCATCATCATCATCATCCATATACAATGTGAAACCACGGTGTTTTTGAATGTTTGTCTGTCGGTTTGTCTGTCCGTCTATGGTAGATGAAAGTACAAATTACCATCTATACCCAATTTTTAATAATAAACCGGTGGTGGTGAAGGAACGGATGCATATAAATACTACTGCAAATATTTTTACATATACCTCTATATTACACATAGAAATATGTATTTACAGTGGGACAAAGTAATAGAATTTATCGAAAAAATTAGACTATAATACAAGTAACACGCTAAATGATAAATTATAGTCAAGACTACAGCCAAGAATATTGCTTAACTTTAGACTAGACAATAGACTAGAAATTAGTCTAGCCTATAGTCGAATCTATAGTCTAGTCTATAGTCTAGTCTATAGTCTAATTTATAGTCTAGTCTATAGTCTAGTCTATAGTCTAGTCTATAGTCTAGCCTATAGTCTAGTCTATAGTCTAGTCTATAGTCTAGTCTATAATCTAGTCTATAGTCTATAGTCTAGTCTATAGTCTAGTCTATAGTCTAGTCTATAGTCTAGTCTATAGTCTAGTCTATAGTCTAGTCTATAGTCTAGTCTATAGTCTAGTCTATAGTCTAGTCTATAGTCTAGTCTATAGTCTAGTCTATAGTCTAGTCTAGTCTATAGTCTAGTCTATAGTCTAGTCTATAGTCTAGTCTATAGTCTAGTCTATAGTCTAGTCTTATAGTCTAGTCTATAGTCTAGTCTATAGTCTAGTCTATTAGTCATAGTCTAGTCTATAGTCTAGTCTATAGTCTAGTCTATAGTCTAGTCTATAGTCTAGTCTATATCTAGTCATAGTCTAGTCTATAGTCTAGTCTATAGTTAGTCTATAGTCTAGTCTATAGTCTAGTCTATAGTCTAGTCTATAGTCTAGTCTATAGTCTAGTCTATAGTCTAGTCTATAGTCTAGTCTATAGTCTAGTCTATAGTCTAGTCTATAGTCTAGTCTATAGTCTAGTCTATAGTCTAGTCTATAGTCTAGTCTATAGTCCTAGTCTATAGTCTAGTCTATAGTCTAGTCTATAGTCTAGTCCTATAGTCTAGTCTATATCTAGTCTATAGTCTAGTCTATAGTCTAGTCTATAGTCTAGTCTAGTTGTCTATAATCTAGTCTATAGTCTAGTTATAGTCTAGTCTAAGTTAGTCTATAGTTCTAGTCTATAGTCTAGTCTATAGTCTAGTCTATAGTCTAGTCTATAGTCTAGTCTATAGTCTAGTCTATAGTCTAGTCTATAGTCTAGTCTAGTCTAGTCTATAGTCTAGTCTATAGTCTAGTCTATAGTCTAGTCTATAGTCTAGTCTATAGTCCTAGTCTATAGTACTAGTCTATAGTCTAGTCTATAGTCTAGTCTATAGACTAGTCTATAGTCTAGTCTAAGTCTAGCATAGTCTAGTCTATAGTCTAGTCTATAGTCTAGTCTATAGTCTAGTCTATAGTCTAGTCTATAGTCTAGTCTATAGTCTAGTCTATAGTCTAGTCTATAGGTTCTAGTCTATAGTCTAGTCTATAGTCTAGTCTATAGTCTAGTCTATAGTCTAGTCTATAGTCTAGTCTAATGTCTAGTCTATAGTCTAGTCTATAGTCTAGTCTATATCTAGTCTATAGTCTAGTCTATAGTCTAGTCTATAGTCAGTCTAAGTCTAGGTCTATAGTCTAGTCTATAGGCTAGTCTATAGTCTAGTCTATAGTCATAGTCTATAGTCTAGTCTATAGTCTAGTCTATAGTCTAGTCTATAGTCTAGTCTATAGTCTAGTCTATAGTCTAGTCTATAGTCTAGTCTATAGTCTAGTCTATAGTCTAGTCTATAGTCTAGTCTATAGTCTAGTCTATAGTCTAGTCTATAGTCTAGTCTATAGTCTAGTCTATAGTCTAGTCTATAGTCTAGTCTTTAGTCTAGTCTATAGTCTAATCTATAGTCTAATCTATAGTCTAGTCTATAGTATAGTCTAGTCTATAGTTTAGTCTAGTCTATAGTATAGTCTATAGTCTAGTCCATAGTCTAGTCTATAGTCTAGTCCATAGTCTAGTCTATAGTCTAGTCTATAGTCTAGTCTATAGTCTAGTCTATAGTCTAGTCTATAGTATAGTCTATAGTCTAGTCTATAGTCTAGTCTATAGTCTAGTTTATAGTCTAGTCTATAGTCTAGTCTATAGTTTAGTCTATAGTCTAGTCTATAGTCTAGTCTATAGTCTAGTCTATAGTCTAATCTATAGTCTAGTTTATAGTCTAGTCTATAGTCTAGTCTATAGTCTAGTCTATAGTTTAGTCTATAGTCTAGTCTATAGTTTAGTCTATAGTCTAGTCTATAGTCTAGTCTATAGTATGTAGTCTTGTCTATAGTCTAGTCTTTAGTCTAGTCTATAGTGTAGCATAGAGTCTAGTCTGTAGTCTACTTTATAGCCTAGAATATCCTGGCCCACTGTGCCTGTTGTATGAGTGCAAAAGTGTAGAAGAGTGGACGTGTGGTAGCAATACACAGCTGTTAAATTTAGCTAGTTTCTTTTTTGTTGTTGTTGTTGCTGCTGTTGTTATTAGTTTAATTTTCACCCAAAGACACACGTAAAATAACTACAACAACAGATACTTTGGGAAAAAATACAAAAAAAGTTGGTTTAAGTTAGTGTTGGTGTGCCAACAGCAGCAATAACAACAACAAAATAAAGTTGTTGCTGTTGCTGGTACTTTTGCCAATAACACTGCTGTTGTTGCTGCTATTATTGTTGTTGATGTTCTTTTTGTACTTGTACATGTTGTTTTTGTTGCTGTTGTTTGTTATTATGACAATAGATACTTTGACCTTTTTCTTCTGTTTGCATTTGTTTCTCCACAAATGTATATGTATATGTTGCTGTAAGTGTTAAATATAGAGTCTTCTCTCTGTCTTGGCCTGTAGCTCAAGACCCCCTTTGCCCTATTCCCTGCTTATAACCCCTTTATCAAACACCTTTGTTACTTTACGTTTCTAACTCTTCTACCTGCCTCTCTCTCTATGTGTTTGTAATAATTTAGCTCTGTTGCCTCTTGCCCTCCTTGTGTCTTTGACTGGAACTTCAATTCATTTTCGTCTGCTGCAACACTCCGAATTGTGGTCTTAAAATGCAGTTGGTTGTTGTTATTGTTAGTATTCTGGCACTTTTCACATTCCGCTGTTTTGTTCGTTCGTTGGAGTACTTTTGTCTCTTCATACTTCGTTCAAGTACACGAATTTTTGTTTTTGGGTTTTTGAAATTTTATTTGTCTTCTTTGCAAATAGTTGTTGCAAGTTTTGGGTTTGCAATGTGTATGTATCTATAGACAGCTGCCAACAATAAGTAAACATACATATACCCATAGATCGCCATAGATACATGAATGCATTAACAGCGGATGCAAACATACCAGGGTATAGATATTTGTGTACATACTTACTATGTATGTTCCCTCTAAAGTATACATTTCCACAAACTCATTGTCGTCATTGTTCCATTTTGGCTAGAAGAAAGCTTGAACTCATGCAGCGCCCTCTTTACAACCCGATTCTCTTACTCACGCAGTTTATGTTTCGTAGTTTATTTGTTTGTATTGTTTGTTAAGCTAACTTCTTGCGAATTCCCTTTTAGCTGCCCCCTGCCCTATATATAACACTCATCCATCCAGTTCTATATATAGAGACACAGAAATTCGTTCACTTCGTTCCTTTGTTTACGATTACCTCTTGAAACGTTTCCCTCTCTATCATACTACTTCGTGTTAGTATTTGTTTTTTTTTTTTTGGCAGTAGAGTAGTTTTTTCTTGTTAAGGCCACACTGTGTCCAGGGAAATTTGCATTTTTTAAAAAAATCTGTCTATAGTTTGTCTATATGTTGGCGTGACTAAGGTCAATCTATAGTCTTGTCTATAGTCTAGAATATAGTCTGCTCCATAGTCTAAGCTATAGTCTAGTCTCTAGTCTAGTCTATAGTCTAGTCTAAAGTCTAGTCTATAGTCTACTCCATAGTCTAGTCTATAGTCTAAGCTATAGTCTAGTCTCTAGTCTAGTCTATAGTCTAGTCTAAAGTCTAGTCTATAGTCTACTCCATAGTCTAGTCTATAGTCTAGTCTAATCTATAGCCTAGCCTAGACTATAGTCTAATCTTCTCCATAGTCTAGTCTAGTCTATAGTTTAGTCTATAGTCTAGTCTATAGTCTAGTCTAGTCTATAGTCTAGTCTATAGTCTAGTCTATAGTCTAGTCTATGTCTATAGTCTAGTCTATAGTCTAGTCTATAGTCTAGTCTATAGTCTAGTCTATAGTCTAGTCTATAGTCTAGTCTATAGTCTAGTCTAGTCTAGTCTAGTCTAGTCTATAGTGTAGTCTGTAGTCTAGTCTGTAGTCTAGTCTATAGTCTAGTCTAGTCTATAGTCTAGTCTATAGTCTAGTCTATAGTCTAGTCTATAGTCTAGTCTATAGTAGTCTAGTCTATAGTCTAGTCTATAGTCTAGTCTATAGTCTAGTCTATAGTTTAGTCTATAGTCTAGTCTATAGTCTAGTCTATGGTCTAGTCTATAGTCTAGTCTATAGTCTAGTCTATAGTCTAGTCTATAGTTTAGTCTATAGTCTAGTCTATAGTCTAGTCTATAGTCTAGTCTATAGTCTAGTCTATAGTCTAGTCTATAGTCTAGTCTATAGTCTAGTCTATAGTCTAGTCTATAGTCTAGTCTATAGTCTAGTCTATAGTCTAGTCTAGTCTAGTCTAGCTAGTCTAGTGTAGTCTAGTCTGTAGTCTAGTCTATAGTCCAGTCTAGTCTATAGTCTAATCTATAGTCTAGTCTATAGTAGTCTAGTCTATAGTCTAGTCTATAGTCTAGTCTATAGTCTAGTCTATAGTCTAGTCTATAGTCTAGTCTATAGTCTAGTCTATAGTCTAGTCTATAGTCTAGTCTAAAGTCTAGTCTATAGTCTACTCCATAGTCTAGTCTATAGTCTAAGCTATAGTCTAGTCTCTAGTCTAGTCTATAGTCTAGTCTAAAGTCTAGTCTATAGTCTACTCCATAGTCTAGTCTATAGTCTAGTCTAATCTATAGCCTAGTCTAGACTATAGTCTAATCTTCTCCATAGTCTAGTCTAGTCTATAGTTTAGTCTATAGTCTAGTCTATAGTCTAGTCTATGGTCTAGTCTATAGTCCAGTCTATTAGTCTAGTCTAGTCTATAGTCTAGTCTATAGTCTAGTCTATAGTCTAGTCTATAGTCTAGTCTATAGTCTAGTCTATAGTCTATTCTATAGTCTAGTCTATAGCCTAGTCTAGTCTAGTCTATAGTCTAGTCTATAGTCTAGTCTATAGTCTAGTCTATAGTCTAATCTATAGTCTAGTCTATAGTCTAGTCTATAGTCTAGTCTATAGTCTAGTCTATAGTCTAGTCTATAGTCTAGTCTATAGTCTAGTCTATAGTCTAGTCTATAGTCTAGTCTTTAGTCCAGTCTATAGTCTAGTCTATAGTCTAGTCTATAGTCTAGTCTATAGTCTAGTCTATAGTCTATTCTATAGTCTAGTCTATAGCCTAGTCTATAGTCTAGTCTATAGTCTAGTCTATAGTCTAGTCTATAGTCTAGTCTATAGTCTAGTCTATAGTCTAATCTATAGTCTAGTCTATAGTCTAGTCTATAGTCTAGTCTATAGTCTAGTCTATAGTCTAGTCTATAGTCTAGTCTAGTCTAAAGTCTAGTCTATAGTCTACTCCATAGTCTAGTCTATAGTCTAAGCTATAGTCTAGTCTCTAGTCTAGTCTATAGTCTAGTCTAAAGTCTAGTCTATAGTCTACTCCATAGTCTAGTCTATAGTCTAGTCTAATCTATAGCCTAGTCTAGACTATAGTCTAATCTTCTCCATAGTCTAGTCTAGTCTATAGTTTAGTCTATAGTCTAGTCTATAGTCTAGTCTATGGTCTAGTCTATAGTCCAGTCTATAGTCTAGTCTATAGTCTAGTCTATAGTCTAGTCTATAGTCTAGTCTATAGTCTAGTCTATAGTCTAGTCTATAGTCTAGTCTATAGTCTAGTCTATAGTCTATTCTATAGTCTAGTCTATAGCCTAGTCTATAGTCTAGTCTATAGTCTAGTCTATAGTCTAGTCTATAGTCTAGTCTATAGTCTAGTCTATAGTCTAGTCTATAGTCTAGTCTATAGTCTAGTCTATAGTCTAGTCTATAGTCTAGTCTATAGTCTAGTCTATAGTCTAGTCTATAGTCTAGTCTATAGTCTAGTCTATAGTCTAGTCTATAGTCTAGTCTATAGTCTAGTCTATAGTCTAGTCTATAGTCTAGTCTATAGTCTAGTCTATAGTCTAGTCTATAGTCTAGTCTATAGTCTAGTCTATAGTTTAGTCTATAGTCTAGTCTATAGTCTAGTCTATAGTCTAGTCTTTAGTCAGTCTATAGTCTAGTCTATAGTCTAGTCTATAGTCTAGTCTATAGTCTAGTCTATAGTCTAGTCTATAGTCTAGTCTATAGTCTAGTCTATAGCCTAGTCTATAGTCTAGTCTATAGTCTAGTCTATAGTCTAGTCTATAGTCTAGTCTATAGTCTAGTCTATAGTCTAGTCTATAGTCTAGTCTATAGTCTAGTCTATAGTCTAGTCTATAGTCTAGTCTATAGTCTAGTCTATAGTCTAGTCTAGTCTAGTCTAGTCTAGTCTATAGTCTAGTCTATAGTCTAGTCTATAGTCTAGTCTATAGTCTAGTCTATAGTCTAGTCTATAGTCTAGTCTATAGTCTAGTCTATAGTCTAGTCTATAGTCTAGTCTATAGTCGAGTATATAGTTTTGACTATGGTCTGTCTATATTCTTGACTAGAGTCTGCCTATATCAACGACTATTGTGTGTCTATAGTCTCGACTATAGGCTGTCTGTAGAGTCGACTAAATTCTGGACTACATTCCGTCTATAGTCTCTCTCTAGTCTCGACTATAGTGCGTCTATAGTCTTGGCTACAGTCCGTTCAAAGTCTGGCCTATAGTCCGTCTATAGTCTGGCCTATAGTCCGTCTATAGTCTGGACTATAGTCCGTCTATAGTCTGGACTATAGTCCGTCTATAGTCTGGACTATAGTCCGTCTATTATTAGTCTAAAGTCACGACTAGAGTCTGTCTATAGTCTGTGTGTAGACTTGACTATTGTCTGTCTATAATCTCGACTATAGGCTGCCCGTATTCCCGACTACATCGTCGACTGTAGTCTTGACCTAAGTCTGTCCGTCTATAATCTTGACTATAGTCCGTCTATAGTCTGGATTATAGTCTAGTCTATAGTATGATCGTTAGTCTCTACTATAGTTTAATCAATAGTCTGGAAATGGTGTTATTATGACTCGGGTTTTTGGGTATCTATAGATACAGAAATATCATGTACATATAATCGAGAGCCAAAGCAATATATACTAGGTCTTCTATCAGCTATATATAGTATATGTTTATGGAAATGTATATAAGCCCGTCCATATATGTATATGTACACTAAATACATACATCAATTTTGTTGCATGTATTGGTAAGAATTGTAGTTTGTATAACAGCAGAAAATGCATCTGCTGCATGTGCACCCAAGAGCTCTCTAATAACAACAACAACAAAAACAGCAATATCGGGCAAATGTATACTTGGGTATATACCCTCATAAGCTTCGTATATATGTATAACAATCTACAAACATACACACATACATACTTTTAAAGTCTTACATATAGATATTTTATTTATAAGTTTAAATAAATGTATTTTTATACTCTGCACATTATTATTGTTGTTGTTGAATAGAAAAAAAGAAAATGAAAATTGCACCAACTTTTTTAAAATTATTGCTTTTGGAAAAATTTGTTGTTTTTTTTTTTTGCTTTCTTAACAAATTCATAAAACATATATAGAAAAACTTTAGAAATGCAAGTAGCATGGACGAGGTGTATACACCCATAATATATTAACTTTCAGTTGGAACCAACTATATGACTCCCGCTGTTTTTTGGGGGAAAGCAGCAAATTTCCTGGCTTGAGCTATTTAGAACTTATGTATGTACATATGTACAAAGTAAATAAAGGAACACTCTTATAAATATATACGCTGCAATATAGAGGCACTAATAGAGAAATTTAGTATAATTAATTACACTATATACAATGTATGTATGTATAACCTGAAGTAAAATCTATAGCCTATTATCGAGACCATAGCTCAGCCTAAAGTCGAAACTATAGTTTGGTCTAAAGTCCGGGTCCTTATTTGGAGTACAATCTGGGCTATAGTGTTTAATATGGTGTATAGTTTAGCCTATAGTCTAGATTGTAGTTTGGCAGTAGTTCTGTCTATGGTCTGGGATAGTTCTAGACGATAGACCTTAGTTCATTGTCTATAGCTTAGTTTATTCTAGTTTATAGTCTAGTCTATTGTCTAATCTATAATCGAGTCATTAGTCGAGACTACAGTCTAGTTTATAGTCTAGTCTACAGTCTTTTCTATAGTCTACGGTACAGTTTAGTCTAAAGTCTAATCCATAGTCTAGCCTAGTCTATAGTCTAGCCTAGTCTATAGTCTAATCCATAGCATAGTCTATAGTCTTTTCTATAGTCTAGTCTACATTCTAGTCTGTAGTCTTGTCTATAGTCTACTCTATAGTCTTGACTATAGTCTTGTTTATAGTCTAGTCTTTAAGCTACCTAAAGTCTAGTCTATAGTCTAGTCTATTATCTAGTCTATACTCTAGTCTAAAGTTTAGTCTATAGTCTAGTCTATAGTCTAGTCTATAGTCTAGTCTATAGTCTAGTCTATAGTCTAGTCTATAGTCTAGTCTATAGTCTAGTCTATAGTCTAGTCTATAGTCTAGTCTATAGTCTAGTCTATAGTCTAGTCTATAGTCTAGTCTATAGTCTAGTCTATAGTCTAGTCTATAGTCTAGTCTACAGTCTAGTCTATAGTCTAGTTTATAGTCTAGTCTATAGTCTAGTCTATAGTCTAGTCTTTAAGCTATCTATAGTTTAGTCTAAAGTCTAGTCTATAGTATATGCTATAGTTAAGTCTATAGTGTAGTCTATAGACTAGTCTATTGTCTAGTTTATAGTCTGGTCTATAGCCTAGTCTATATTCCATAGTCTAAAGCCTATTCTATAGTGTAATCTATAGTCTATTCTAAAAGCTATTGTACAGTCAAGTCTATGTTTTGGTCTATAGTCTATTATAGTATAGTCTTGTATATAGTCTAGTATATAGTCTAGTCTATATGATAGTATATAGTCTAGTCTATAGTCTAGAGTATAGTCTAGTCTATAGTCTAGAGTATAGTCTAGTCTATAGTCTAGAGTATAGTCTAGTGTATAGTCCATAGTCTAGTCTAAGGTCTAGAGTATAGTCCATAGTCTAGTCCATAATCTAGTCTATAGTCTAGCCTACAGTCTAGTCTATAGTCTAGTCCATAATCTAGTTTATAGTCTAGCCTATAGCCTACTCTATAGTCTAGTCTATAGTCTAGTCTATAGTCTAGTCTATAGTCTAGTCTATAGTCTAGTCTATAGTCTAGTCTATAGTCTAGTCTATAGTCTAGTCTATAGTCTAGTCTATAGTCTAGTCTATAGTCTAGTCTATAGTCTAGTCTATAGTCTAGTCTATAGTCTAGTCTATAGTCTAGTCTATAGTCTAGTCTATAGTCTAATCTATAGTCTAGTCTATAGTCTAGTCTATAGTCTAGTCTATAGTCGAGTCTATAGTATAGTCTATGGTCTAGTCAATAGTTAAGTCTTTAGTCTAGTCAATTTAGTCTCTAGTTGAATCTATAGTCTAGTGAATACTCGAGTCTAAGGTTTATTCTATAGTATAGCCTATCGTCTAGTCTAGAGTCTAGTCTGTAGCCTTGTCTATAGTCTACTCTATAGTCTTGACTATAGTCTAGGTTATAGTCTAGTCTTTAAGTTACCTAAAGCCTAATCTATAATCTATTCTATAGTCTAGTCTATAGTCTAAAGTCTAGTCCATAATCTAGTATATAGTATAGTTTATAGTCTAGTCTATAGTCCAGTCTATGGTTTAGTCTATAGTCTAGTCTATAGTCTAGTCTATAGTCTAGTCTATAGTCTAGTCTATAGTCTAGTCTATAGTCAAGTCTATAGTCAAGTCTATAGTCTAGTCTATAGTCTAGTCTAAAGTCTAGTCTATAGTCTAGTCTATAGTATAGTCTATAGTCTAGTCTATAGTCTAGTCTATCTAGTCTATAGTCTAGTCTATAGTCTAGTTATAGTCTAGTCTATAGTCTAGTCTATAGTCTAGTCTATAGTCTAGTCTATAGTCTAGTCTATAGTCTAGTCTATAGTCTAGTCTATAGTCTAGTCTATAGTCTAGTCTATAGTCTAGTCTATAGTCTAGTCTATAGTCTAGTCTATAGTCTATTCTATAGTCTAGTCTATAGTCTAGTCTATAGTCTAGTCTATAGTCTAGTCTATAGTCTAGTCTATAGTCTAGTCTATAGTCAAGTCTATATTCTAGTCTATAGTCTAGTCTATAGTCTAGTCTATTGTCTAGTCTATAGTCTAGTCTATAGTGTAGTCTATAGTCTAGTCTATAGTCTAGTCTATAGTCTAGTCTATAGTCTAGTCTATAGTCTAGTCTATAGTCTAGTCTATAGTTTAGTTTATAGTCTAGTCTACACTATAGTCTAAAGTCTAGTCTATAATCTAGTCCATAGTCTAGTCTAGCCTATAGTCTAATCTGTAGTCTAGTCTATAGTCTAGTCTATAGTCTAGTCTATAATATTGTTCAAAATCTGTACTACAGTCTAATGTGTAGTCATACATACATAACCTAAAATCTTTAACATCAATTTTCTTTTAATTTTATTTACTCTCAAGTAAAATAAGTTTTAATACTTAAATAAGGTCATTTGTAATGTTAATGTTTTTTAATTTGCTATTTTGTTGTTTATTTTCTACAGTTTCTGTTTTTTTAAACAATTTATTTTTTTGTTTGTTTTTTGCGATTTTTACAAGGCAATAAACTACTACACCGAAACATACTCTACAGCAGTGAACAGCTCAAAGAGAGGACAATGATAACACATTTTCAAAGAAGCTTGTTGTACCTTAAAAGCTCTAGTTTGAAATTTCTTTTTAGAATTTAGTTAAGACGTTCTGAAAAGCTCTCGTCACCTAGACGTTTAAGCAGCCAATCACTGCTTTTCATACAAATATATGGGAATACATATTTTCATTGTGTACATAAGAAATGCATTTGTATCAGTATACATACATTCATTTTACATACAATTTACTTGTATGTTTTCATACATTTTATACTGTATGTGTGTATGTATGTATGTATGTATGTCTGTTTCTGAAATGTATGAATAATTGACGTATGAGGTCAGCGTAATTAAAATAAACTTACAAAAAAAAACCAACAAAAACTCACATACACACTCATACACATTTAAAACCGAAATACCAGAACTTCCACAAAAACAACAAAAAAAAGAAAAGATTAATGAATATTTTAATAAAACATGACACCAGAACAAAAGTTCTCTTATGTCGAAAGTTAAAAATAGCTGATTTTTTTGAACGGATGGCTAAAGGGGTGAAGAAATAAACAGAAAATGAAGGTAATCGAGGGGTTTAAGGTAGATATTAACTGGAGTATAAACTAGTCGAAAGTCTTATATGGGGTATATTCTAAAGTCAAGTCTATAGTCTAGTCTAAAATATAGTCTATAGTATATAGTCTAGTCTATAGACTAGTATATAGTCTAGTCCATAGTTTAGTTATAGTTTAGTTAT
Organism: Lucilia sericata; assembly: GCF_015586225.1. Lineage (NCBI taxonomy): Eukaryota > Metazoa > Arthropoda > Insecta > Diptera > Calliphoridae > Lucilia > Lucilia sericata. Next base: position 236,614 of record NW_023994650.1, on the reverse strand, counting down.
AGTATAGTCTATGGTCTAGTCTATGGTCTAGTCTATAGACTAGAATATAGACTATAGTCTAGTCCATAGTTAAGTTAAAGTTTAGTCTATAGTTTAGTTAAAGTCTAGTCTATGGTCTAGTCTATAGTCTAGCCTGTAGTCTATAGTATAGTCTATTGTCTAGCCTATAGCAAAGTCTGTAGGTTGGTCTATAGTCTGGTCTATAGTTAAGTCTATAGTTATGTCTAAAGTTTAGTCTATAGTTGAATCTATAGTCTAGTCTATAGTTTAGTCTATAGTTTAGTCTATAGTCTAGTCTATAGTTAAGTCTATAGTTAGTCTATAGTTAAGTCTATAGTTTAGCCTATCGACTAGTCCACAATTTAATCTATAGTCTAGTCTATAGTTGAGTCTATAGTCTAGTCTATAGTTTAGTCTATAGTCTAGTCTATAGTCTAGTCAATAGTCTAGTCTATAGTCTAGTCTATAGTCTAGTCAATAGTCTAGTCTATAGTCTAGTCTATAGGCTAGTCTATAGTCTAGTCTGTACTCTAGTCTATAGTCTAGTCTATAGTCTAGTCCTGTACTCTAGTCTATAGTCTAGTCTGTACTCTAGTCTATAGTCTAGTCTATAGTCTAGTCTGTACTCTAGTCTATAGTCTAGTCTATAGTCTAGTCTATAGTCTAGTCTATAGTCTAGTCTATAGTCTAGTCTATAGTCTAGTCTATAGTCTAGTCTATAGTCTAGTCTATAGTCTAGTCTATAGTCTAGTCTATAGTCTAGTCTTAGTCTAGTCTATAGTCTTGTCTATAGTCTAGTCTAGTCTATAGTCTAGTCTATAGTCTAGTCTATAGTCTAGTATTATAGTCTAGTCTATAGTCTAGTCTATAGTCTAGTCTATAGTCTAGTCTATAGTCTAGTCTATAGTCTAGTCTATAGTCTAGTCTATAGTCTAGTCTATAGTCTAGTCTATAGTCTAGTCTATAGTCTAGTCTATAGTCTAGTCTATAGTCTAGTCTATAGTCTAGTCTATAGTCTAGTCTATAGTCTAGTCTATAGTCTAGTCTATAGTCTAGTCTATAGTCTAGTCTATAGTCTAGTCTATAGTCTAGTCTATAGTCTAGTCTATAGTCTAGTCTATAGTCTAGTCTATAGTCTAGTCTATAGTCTAGTCTATAGTCTAGTCTATAGTCTAGTCTATAGTCTAGTCTATAGTCTAGTCTATAGTCTAGTCTATAGTCTAGTCTATAGTCTAGTCTATAGTCTAGTCTATAGTCTAGTCTATAGTCTAGTCTATAGTCTAGTCTATAGTCTAGTCTATAGTCTAGTCTATAGTCTAGTCTATAGTCTAGTCTATAGTCTATAGTCTAGTCTATAGTCTAGTCTATAGTCTAGTCTATAGTCTAGTCTATAGTCTAGTCTATAGTCTAGTCTATAGTCTAGTCTATAGTCTAGTCTATAGTCTAGTCTATAGTCTAGTCTATAGTCTAGTCTATAGTCCTAGTCTATAGTCTAGTCTATAGTCTAGTCTATAGTCTAGTCTATAGTCTAGTCTATAGTCTAGTCTATAGTCTAGTCTATAGTCTAGTCTATAGTCTAGTCTATAGTCTAGTCTATAGTCTAGTCTATAGTCTAGTCTATAGTCTAGTCTATAGTCTAGTCTATAGTCAGTCTAGTCTATAGTATAGTCTATAGTCTAGTCTATAGTCTAGTCTATAGTTTAGTCTATAGTCTAGTCTATAGTCTAGTCTATAGTCTAGTCTATAGTCTAGTCTATAGTCTAGTCTATAGTCTAGTCTATAGTCTAGTCTATAGTCTAGTCCATAGTCTAGTCTATAGTCTAGTCTATAATCTAGTCTATAGTCTAGTCTATAGTCTAGTCTATAGTCGAGTCTATAGTTTAGTCTATGGTCTAGTCAATAGTTAAGTCTTTAGTCTAGTCAATTTAGTCTGTAGTTGAATCTATAGTCTAGTGAATAGTCGAGTCTAAGCTTTATTCTATAGTATAGCCTATCGTCTAGTCTACAGTTTAGTCTATAGTCGAGTCTATAGTCCAGTCTATAGTTTAGTCTATTGTTTAGTCTATAGTTTAGCCTATAGTCTATTTATAGTCTAATCTATAGTCTAGTCTATAGTCTAGTCTATAGTCTAGTCTATAGTCTAGTCAATAGTCTAGTCTATAGTCTAGTCTATAGTCTAGTCTATAGTCTAGTCTAAAGTCTATCCTGTAGTCTAGTCTATAGCAAAGTCTGTAGGTTGGTCTATAGTCTAATATATAGTCTAGCCTATAGTCTAGTCTATAGCAAAGTCTGTAGATTGGTCTATAGTCTAGTCTATAGTTAAGCCTATAGTCTAGTCTATAGTTAAGTCTATAGTTTAGTCTATAGTCTAGCCTATAGTTATGTCTATAGTTAAGTCTATAGTTTGGGCGATAGTCTAGTCTATAGAGAATAGTTTAGTCTGCAGTTTAGTCTATAGTCTAGTCTACAGCTTAATCTGTAGTTTAGTCTATAGTTTAGTATATAGTCTATAATGTAGTCTAGTCTAGGACCATAATCTTGTTTATTGTCCAGTGTTTAGTCTAGTCTTGGGTCCTTTCACTAAATATAGCTAAACTCTAGCATCTCTCCTCCAATGACCCCTTTATTTCTTCTTTTTATTCAGAAGCATTAAAATTCCTTTATTTATATACAGAAAATATTGATTTTAAACCCTCCCCTTCCCTCCTAACTTTTTGTGTACTAGAAAAATATTTATGCGGGAAAATGAATAAATTTTTATAAAATTCACATTTTAATTTATTATCGGAATACATGTACAACTTCTTTGGTTTATAGTCAGACGTCAGGTTTCTCTATTTTATATAACCAATACTTTATGAAATACATACATACATATGTATGTATTCTTCTTATATACTAGATAGCCAGCTGTGTATGTATTCAGTTTATAACATAAATATACATAAATAAATATATATACACATAAAAAAATGAACAGAAAAACCCATTAGAACCCATTTTCATGGCAAAAAATTTTCTATAAATCACTCTTAGAGGAAAAAAAAAACACAAACGAAAAACAGTAAAACGGGAGGAAATGTATGAAGGAGGTGTATTTAAGAGTTTTATAGCAGGGTAATAATGAAAAATTGCTAAAATGCTGGTGGTGGGGGGGTGTTAGAGGGTTTCAAATGAATGTTACAAGTGTTGAAAATATAGTATATCGTTTATATGCATTAAAATGCTACAACAACAACAACTGCAAGAGAAGTAATAAAAATTAAGAAAATAGAAATCGAATGCCATAAATTTTTACAAAGATATAGAGAAAAACCTTCTAGAATTTTTTCAACAGAAGAGATAATAAATCAGTATTTAATCGAGACTAGAGGTTAGACTATAGTCCTGATAAGACACCAGACTTTGTTTGGGTCAGACTATAGAAAAACCTATAGACGAGAATATAGGCTAAGCTATAGCCCAGACATTAGACTGAACTATAGATTCAAGTAGTTTTCTTATATCTAGTCAATAGGAAGGTCTATAGTATAGTCTATAGTCTAGCCTATAGACTAGTCTATAATGTAGTCTTTAGTCTAGTCTATAGTCTACTCTATAGTGTAATCTATAGTCTAGTCTATAGTCTAGTCAATAGTCTACTCTATAGTCTAATCTACAGTCTAGTCTATAGTCTGATCTATTGTCTAGTCTATAGTGTAGTCTATACTCTAATCTATAGTCTAGTCTATAGTCAAGTCTATAATCTAGTCTATAGTCTAGTCTATAGTCTAGTCTATAGTCTAGTCTATAGTCTAGTCTATAGTCTAGTCTATAGTCTAGTCTATAGTCTAGTATATAGTCTAGTCTATAGTCTAGTCTATAGTCTAGTCCATAGTCTAATCTATAGTCTAGTCTATAATTTAGTTTATAGTCTAGTCTATAGTCTAGTCTAGTCTATAGTCTAGTCTATAGTCTAGTCTATAGTCTAGTCTATAGTCTAGTCTATAGTCTAGTCTATAGTCTAGTCTATAGTCTAGTCTATAGTCTAGTATATAGTCTAGTCTATAGTCTAGTCTATAGTCTAGTCTATAGCCTAGTCTATAGTCTAGTCTATAGTCTAGTCTATAATCTGGTCTATAGTCTAGTCTATAGTCTATTCTATAGTCTAGTTTATAGTATAGTCTATAGTCTAGTCTATAGTCTAGTCTATAGTCTAGTCTATAGTCTAGTCTATAGTCTAGTCTATAGTCTAGTCTATAGTCTAGTCTATAGTCTAGTCTATAGTCTAGTCTATAGTCTAGTCTATAGTCTAGTCTATAGTCTAGTCTATAGTCTAGTCTATAGTCTAGTCTATAGTCTAGTCTATAGTCTAGTCTATAGTCTAGTCTATAGTCTTCTATAGTCTAGTCTATAGTCTAGTCTATAGTCTAGTCTATAGTCTAGTCTATAGTCTAGTCTATAGTCTAGTCTATAGTCTAGTCTATAGTCTAGTCTATAGTCTAGTCTATAGTCTAGTCTATAGTCTAGTCTATAGTCTAGTCTATAGTCTAGTCTATAGTCTAGTCTATAGTCTAGTCTAGTCTATAGTCTAGTCTATAGTATAGTCTATAGTCTAGTCTATAGTCTAGTCTATAGTATAGTCTATAGTCTAGTCTATAGTCTAGTCTAGTCTATAGTCTATCCTATATTCTAGTCTATAGTCTTGTCTATACTCTAGTCTATAGTCTAGCCTATAGTCTAGTCTATAGTCCAGTCTATAGTCTAGTCCTAAGCCTAGTCTAGTCTATTCTCTAATCTACAATGTCTAGTCTATAGTCAATGATGTAGTCTTGTCTAGTCTATACTCTAATCTATAAAGTCTAGTCTATAGTCTAGTCTATAGTCTAGTCTATAGTCTAGTCTATAGTCTAGTCTATAGTCTAGTCTATAGTCTAGTCTATAGCCTAGTCTATAGCCTAGTCTACAGCATAGTCTATAGTCTAGTCTATAGTCCAGTCTATAGTCTAGTCTATAGTCTAGTATATAGTCTAGTCTATAGTCTAGTCTATAGTCTAGTCTATAGTCTAGTCTATAGTCTAGTCTATAATCTAGTCTATAATCTAGTCTATAGTCTAGTCTAAAGTCTAATCTATAGTCTAGTCTATAGTCTAGTCTATAGTCTAGTCTAAAGTCTAATCTATAGTCTAGTCTATAGTCTAGTCTATAGTCTAATCTATAGTCTAGTCTATAAGCTAGTAACGCTTTAATTGTTAAATGTGTTTTACTGTTTGTGTAAGTGTTTTAGTGTCTAATATGTGTTTTTTGTGTTGTTCTTTGTAATTTTTGCATTATTTTACACAATTGACATTTTGAGAATGGAAGTAAATAATAATAATAATAATAATGTTGCCAACAGACAGCAGATGAGCAATAATAACAACAACATTAATAGTATGTAAACACAAACTTTACACAACAAAAACAAAAAAAGCACATCATCTAAAAACAATAATAAAATATGCATGCATACTAGTGCTTAAACACAAACAAAAAACACCTACGCGAAACCAATAACTACAACAATAACCAGAATAAAAAACAAAGATAAAAACAAACGACATTGCACCCACTTGTAACATAAATGTTGTTTTTGTTGTAATTTTATGCATCATGTTTGTTTATTTTTAATATTCCGTTTTTTTGTTTCTTCTTCTCTATACTCAATTACTATTTACATTTTCTTAGTGCACTATCGCTCGCTCTCTCTCTCTGTCTTTGTCTTTTACATTATTTTGTGGCAACTAAAGAAAAATACTAACAGTTTTAATTGTAATTGTAAGTTTGTATGTGCAAGCGTTTATTTACTGTTTTTGTGTTTCTCATCTTTTTTTTTGTTATGATAAAAATGTTTATAAACATTCACTCAAACTTGTATAAAGTAACACATAAACATGTTTACATACATTTATTTGTCAATAAAAGAGTATAGATTACCAATGTTTACTTAAATTTTTAATAGAATTTTTGTAAATTTGTTAATTATTAATTAATAATGAACAAATTTCAAAAGGAAAAGGCTCTAGGGGTAAGAATTAACTTGAAATTAAAGAATTTTAAACAAAATTTTTTTGTTGCAAACTTTAGTATGCTTATAGGGTTTCCAAGTTTTTCTTTAAAAGTACAGTTGCCCTTATTGTAATCATATGTAAAGATCGATTTATATAAATTTTTAATCTTCTCCCTTACCTCCTAAACTTTCTTTAAAATTTTCATTATTTTTGTCATTATTTTTTTAAGTTTTTAAGTTTTTTTATTTGATTTTTAACTAAATTCCATTAAAACGTAGTTTGTATTTATACATGTGTTTATTTCCCGGAAACTTTTGTTCCATTAATTATTTATTTTATTTTTTGATGACTCATTTTATATAATTAAATTTTAGTATGAAATTGTAATGATACATCATGTTGGTTTCGTCGGTTTGTTTAATGGTGGATTTTTTTCATACATAGTATATAAAAAAACCTTATAATTTTAAGTTAAATATTAAGGGTTTTCAGAGTTTGTAATTAAAAGTTAATACACTAGACTACAGTCTCTTGCATAGATCTCTAATCTTGTCTATACCTATATATCAAACTTTAGTCGTGTATATATCAGACTCTAGTCTCGTCTATAGACCAGACTCTAGTCTCGTCTATAGACCAGACTCTAGTTCTTTTCTATAGACCAGACTCTAGTCTGTTCTATAGACCAGACTCTAGTCTCGTCTATAGACCAGACTCTAGTCTCGTCTATAGACCAGACTCTAGTCTCGTCTATAGACCAGACACTAGTCTCGTCTATAGACCAGACTCTAGTCTCGTCTATAGACCAGACACTAGTCTCGTCTATAGACCAGACTCTAGTCTCGTCTATAGACCAGACTCTAGTCTCGTCTATAGACCAGACTCTAGTCTCGTCTATAGACCAGACTGTAGTATCGTCTATAGACCAGACTTTCGTCTCGTCTATAGGCCAGACTCTAGTCTCGTCTATAGACCAGACTCTAGTCTTGTGTATTTATTTATCTATCTATCTATCTATCTATCTATCTATCTATCTATCTATCTATCTATCTATCTATCTATCTATCTATCTATCTATCTATCTATCTATCTATCTATCTATCTATCTATCTATCTATCTATCTATCTATCTATATATCTATTTATTTATTTATCTATCTATCTATCTATCTATCTATCTATCTATCTATCTATCTATCTATCTATCTATCTATCTATCTATCTATCTATCTATCTATCTATCTATCTATCTATCTATCTATATCTATCTATCTATCTATCTATCTATCTATCTATCTATCTATCTATCTATCTATCTATCTATCTATCTATCTATCTATCTATCTATCTATCTATCTATCTATCTATCTATCTATCTATCTATCTATCTATCTATCTATCTATCTATCTATCTATCTATCTATCTATCTATCTATCTATCTATCTATCTATCTATCTATCTATCTATCTATCTATCTATCTATCTATCTATCTATCTATCTATCTATCTATCTATCTATCTATCTATCTATCTATCTATCTATCTATCTATCTATTTATCTATCTATCTATCTATCTATTTATCTATCTATCTATCTGTCTATCTATCTATCTATCTATCTATCTATCTATCTATCTATCTATCTATCTATCTATCTATCTATCTATCTATCTATCTATCTATCTATCTATCTATCTATCTATCTATCTATCTGTCTATCTATCTATCTATCTATCTATCTATCTATCTATCTATCTATCTATCTATCTATCTATCTATCTATCTATCTATCTATCTATAAACTATAGACTAGTTTATCGACTAGAATATAGACTAGACTAGACTAGAATATAGACTAGACTATACTATAGACTATACCATAGACTAGACTATACTATAGACTATACCATAGACTAGACTATACTATAGACTATACCATAGACTAGACTATACTATAGACTATACCATAGACTAGAATATATACTAGACTTTAAAAAGGATAGACTATAGACTAAACTATATACTAACTTAACTACAATATAGGATAGGCTATAAACTAGACTAAATACTAGACTAGAGTATGAACTAGACTACAGTCTAGACTATAGAAAAAACTGTAGACAAGATTTCTGAATTAGCTATAGACTAGACAATGGTTTAGTATCTAGTTATAGACGATAGTTTAGAGGCTGCAGATAGACTTTGGTTTAGAGGCTGCAGTTTGTTTTATAGAAAAGGCTTTAGTCAAGTCTAAATGCGAGAAAGTAACTTAGTGTGTAGACTATTAGTTCATAGACTAGACACTAAGTTACATATGTTTTATAGACTTTGCAACTTTCAACTAACTTAACTTTCTAATCCCTTAAAAATATTAAAAGAAATCTTACGTAAATTTATATATAAGTTCTTCATTAGAGTTTCCCATACATTGCTCTCTATATGTACATACATATGTACAGAAACAAAATTCAATAAAGTAATGATGATAAATGATTATGACTGAAACTACCCATAAAGAAAACAATTACATTAAAAAAGCACGTTTTACTGACAGAAGAAGAAACAGAAAAAAACGCAAGACGTTTAAATTTTTTAACAGAGAGCTATCATCTACTAACACAAAATGGCTTCTTCTACTTCTTAGAGATACACAAAATTTCGAAATTTCTTTAATACCGTTCAATGGGTAATTTTTTTATTTTTTTTTTTTGTCTTCCAGTTTAAGGTTGCCCTAACAACTTATAGCAGAAATGGCAAGCGAAAAATTTAATACAATTCTGTTCAAGCAAGGCCTTTCGTTAGTCTTGTTAACGCTGAGGTCGCTACTCTTTACGACAGACATACAGAAATACACGGGCAAATAAATATAAATAAATGAAACAAAAAAAATGTTTATTCAAAGAATTTTTGTATTTCCACCATTAAAAATATAAAAACAGACAGATTTCTTGTTGCTATATAAAAACATATTGCGTTGCTGTTGTGAACCACACAAATTCCACTTACGACAGACACACAGAGAGACCCAACAAGTTTTGTTGTACAATTTTCAATATTTAATCAAGGCCTGTTTGCAATATCACG
>NW_023994650.1:212500-222500 GCF_015586225.1 Lucilia sericata | reverse complement strand
TAGACTAAAGACTAGACTATAGACTAGACTAAAGACTATAGACTAGACTATAGACTAGGCTATAGACTAGACTATAGACTAGACTATAGACTAGACTAAAGACTAGACTAAAGACTAGACTAAAGACTATAGACTAGACTATAAACTAAACTATAGACTAGACTATAGACTAGACTATAAACTAGACTATAGACTAGACTATAGACTAGACTATAGACTAGACTATAGACTAGACTATAGACTAGACTATAGACTAGACTATAGACTAGACTATAGACTAGACTATAGACTAGACTATAGACTAGACTATAGACTAGACTATAGACTAATAGACTAACTATAGACTAGACTATAGACTAGACTATAGACTAGACTATAGACTAGACTATAGACTAGACTATAGACTAGACTATAGACTAGACTATAGACTAGACTATAGACTAGACTATAGACTAGACTATAGACTAGACTATAGACTAGACTATAGACTAGACTATAGACTAGACTAGACTATAGACTAGATTATAGACTAGACTATAGACTAGACTATAGACTAGACTATAGACTAGACTATAGACTAGACTAGACTATAGACTAGACTATAGACTAGACTATAGACTAGACTTTAGACTAGACTATAGACTAGACTATAGACTAGACTGTAGACTAAACTATAGACTACATTATAAACTAGACTATAGACTAGACTATTGTCCAGACTATAGACTAGACTATTGTTCAGACTATAGACTAGACTATTGTCCAGACTATAGACTAGATTAGACTATAGACTAGATTATAGACAAGACTATAGACTTGACTATAGACTTGACTATAGACTAGAGTATACTATAGTCCAGACTACAGACTAGAGTATACCATAGTCTAGACTACAGACTAGACTATAATTCAGACTATAGACTAGACTATAGTCCAGACTATAGACTAGACTATAGTCCAGACTATAGACTAGACTATAGACTTGAATATAGACTAGACTATGGACTTGACTATAGACTAGACTAGACTAAACACTAGACTATTGAATATACTATGGACTATTGAATATACTACAGTATACTACATATAGTCCAGACTATAGAATAGATGATAATCCAGACTATAGATTAGACTATAGTCCAGACTATAGACTAGACTATTGTCCAGACTATAGACTAGACTACAGTCCAGATTATAGATTATACTATTGTCCAGATTATTGACTATACTATAGTCCAGACTATAGACTAGACTCTCGTCCAGACTATAGACTAGACTATGGTCCAGAATATAGTCCAGACTATAGACTAGGCTATAGTCCAAACTTTAGTCTAAACTATTGTACAGACTATAAACTAAACTATAGTTCAAACTATAGATTAGAGTATATACCGGATAATAGACTAGACTATAGTCTAGACCATAGTCCAAACTATATACTAGACTATAGTCCAGACTATACCATAGTTCAGACTAGTCATCTAGTCATTTTACTATTCTATTGAAGTTTTTGTTAAATACAATTACCCAACCCTGCTGCTAGAGAGTGAGTAGTGTAGCGTGTTGTGTAGTGAGTAGTATGTGAGTGAGTGTTTGACTGATTGTGTATGGTAGATTTTTTGTTTTATTATTGCTGCTGTTGTTGTTGTCGTTGTTGCTGTTTTGTGTATGTACGTTTTTGGTTTCAATACACGTAGTGTAGCGTAAGTATTAAGTATAATAACTTTAGTCTCGTGCATGAGGCCCCGTTTTGTAAATGAATGAATGTGTTTGGCTGCCTTGCTATTATTATTATTTGTTTTTATACTCTTAAGAGCGATAACGTCGTTAGCAGACTTTTTTTTTTTTGCTGTTGCTGTAGAGTAGACTTTTGTTTGGCTGGCTGCTGGCTGGCTGTTGCTGCTGCTGTCGATGATGATGATGTATGTAGTTGCTGTTATTGTATTTATTGCTTTATTTAAACAGAATTGGTGTTTTTTTGCAGATTTTTTTTTTGAAAAATTATATTTTTTTTATACATAAAAAATTTATGTATTTTATGTTGGGTAGTAAGGGAATGAGAGAGAAGGAGAAAGAAATAGTAAGAGAGAGAATGAGGTACAGCTAGGTAAGGTTTTTATAGATATTAATGTTAGCAAGGGGCTTGGTAGGGTTTGCAATGTTCACATTTTTTTCTAATACAAATTTTTTTTTGATAAAAAACAGGTATAATACATCATCTTTTGCAAAAAAACAACACATTGAACTTTTACTGCTAGAGGGGAAAAGAGAAAACTTTAACTGAACAAAAAAATATCTGTGAGCAAATTTACTTTGTATTATAAACTTAAAAGAGAGAGTAATTATAAAGAAGCGTTAGTGAGAGGAAGGGGGGCTCTTTATTAAGAGTTCTCCATATTTTATTTGAAATTTTACTTGATTAATAATGGCCTCGATAAAGCTATAAATATAAAACTCACACACACATATAAAAACTACTACTACAACAACATATACAACTGTTTGATTAATTATAACTTGAAATTATGATTTTTTTTCAAAATCTTTCGAAAAAAAACTTTCCACACGTGAAATTTTTATACTTTTTTAAAGACAATTTAATTAAAAAAACAGAAAACAACAACAAAAACTACTTAGTGTAAACAATGACCTACATAAAGAACACATTTACTGCATAGAACAACAACACAATTCTCCAAAAACAAAAGCTTACAACAACTTTGAGCAAGAATTTTCTAGAAATAGCAAAACCACACCCTGAAATTAAGCAAAAATCAAGCTTAAAATTAAATTTAAATTTTAAAAACTAAAAATTTTGAAACTGAAACAAAAAATTTAACAATTATAAAAAATTTTCGAAAATTCGAAATTAATTTCGAAATTCGAACATGGGAAACTTGGCTTAAAAATTCAAGATTTCAACATTTTTATAGCCAAAATTGATAGAAAATGCCAAATTTGGCTAAATTAGACCAAGTTCGAAAATTCGAAATTAAGTTCGAAAATTCGAACATAGAAAATTTGGCTTAAAAATTCAGGATTTCAACATTTTTATAACCTAAATTGATAGAAAAGATCAAAATAGGCTAAAATTAGACCATGTTCGAAAATTCGAAATTAAGTTCGAAAATTCGAACATGGAAAATTTGGCTTAAAAATTCATATTATTAACATTTCTTAGCCATAAATCGAAAGAAAATGTAAAAATTTTACTATTTATAGAATTTTTGAAACTTCGAAAATTTTGAAATTAAGTTCGAAAATTTCGAAATTAAGAATTAGATTAAAAATTCAAGATTTCAACATTTTTATAACGTAAATTGAAAAAAAGGCCAAAGTAGACTAAATTAGAGCAAGATCGAAAATTCGAAATTAAGTTCGAAAATTCGAACATGTGAAATTTGTCTTAAAAATTCAATATTTTTATAACAAGAAATTAAAGAAAAATGCAAAACTAAACATTTTGGGCAATTTTTGCAACTTCGAAAATTATGATATTAAGTTCGAAAATTCGAACATAGGAAATGTGGCTTAAAAATTAAAAATTTCGATATTTTTTATAACAAAAACTAAAAGAAAATGCTAAATTGAAACAAATTATGCAATTTTTGGAACTTCGAAAATTCGAACATGGGAAATTTAGCTTAAAAATTCAAAATTTCAATATTCTAATACAAGAAATTAAAGAAAAATGCAAAATCTAAACATTTTGGGCAATTTTTGGAACTTCGAAAATTTTGAAATTAAATTCGAAAATTTCGAAATTCAAAATTTTGCTTAAAATTCTAAATTTCAATATTTTTATAAGAAAAACTAAAGGAATATGCTAAATTGAAACAAATTAGCAAATTTTTGGAACTTTGAAAATTTCGAAATTAATTTCGAAAATTCGAACATAGGAAATTTAGCTTAAAAAGTCAAGATTTCAATATTTTTATAACAAAAATTAAAGGAAAATGCTAAAATGAAACAAATTAGCCACTTTTGTGAACTTTGAAAATTTCGAAATTAAGTTCGAAAATTTCGAAATTAAGTTCGAAAATTTCGAACTTAATAAATTTAACTTAAAAATTCAAAATTTCACTATTTTTATAACAAAAATTGAAGGAAAATGCTAAATCGAAACAAATTTGAAATTATTTGGAAACTTCGAAAATTTCGAACATTGTGGAAAAAAGTAAATTTTTTCTCTCTTTTTAGTGTGAGAGTATTTTATAGCATTTGAATGTATTGATAAAGTCTATTTAAGGTTTGGCGCCGCTATTTGAAGGTTATTACAATTATTACAAGTTGTTAAAAAACAACAATAACAAAAACAAAAACGTACAAACTAATAAAATAAATACAATTTTGTATTTTTGATAAGACAACGTTGTTTACATTAATTTAGCAAATAAAATTACATAGTGCTGGTTTTAGTAAGATTAACAACAACTCAAATTAACAAAAAACAAAAAATTTTAAAGTGATTTTTTTAATAAATTTTAAAATTCAAAATTAAGTACGAAATTTTTGAACATTCCAAAAAATTTTTGAAATTAAGTTCAAATTTTCGAAATTAACCAAAATTCATAAAAACATCAATTTTAAATGAAATATTTAACTTTTCTCATGATTTTTAGTATATACAAGCAATTTTTAGACATTTTTGTTTTGTTCGAAAATTCGAAATTAAGTTCGAAAATTTTCGAACATTCGAAAAAATGTTGAAAATATTACTTTTTACACAAATTTTAGAATTTTTATGTTACTATGAGTTAATAAAGAGTGAATTTTGGCATAATTTTCGAAATTCGAATTTAAGTTCGAAAATTTCGAACTTCCGCAAAATGTTTAAAAAAGTTAAATTTTGAGGTTTTTAATTTAATAACACCTTTAAAATTTAGCTTCCAGCTTAATTTCATAAATTTTTTACATATTCGAAATTTCGAATTTAAGTTCGAAAATTTCGAACTTCTGAAAAATTTTTAAAAATGTTAAATTTTGAGATTTTTAGCTTAATAACTTCTTTATAACAACATTTTCTGCTTAAATTCATAATTTTTTCTATATTCGAAATTTCGAATTTAAGTACGAAAATTTCGAACTTCTGAAAAAATTTTAAAAATGTTAAATTTTGAGATTTTTAGCTTAATAACTTCTTTATAACAACATTTTCTGCTTAAATTCATAATTTTTTCTATATTCGAAATTTCGAATTTAAGTTCGAAAATTTCGAACTTCTGAAAAATTTTTAAAAATGTTAAATTTTGAGATGTTTAGCTTAATAACTCCTTTATAACAACATTTTCAGCTTAAATTCATAATTTTTTCCATATTCGAAATTTCGAATTTAAGTTGGAAAATTTCGAACTTCTGAAAAATTTTTAAAAATATTAAATTTTGAGATTTTTAGTTTAATAACTCCTTTATAACAACATTTTCAGCTTAAATTCATAATTTTTTCCATATTTAAAATTTCGAATTTAAGTTCGAAAATTTCGAACTTCCAAAAAATTTTTAAAAAAGTTAAATTTTGATATTTTTAGCTTAATAACTCCTTTATAACAACATTTTCAGCTTAAATTCTTTAAAAAAAATGTTAAAAAAGTTAAAATTTGAGATTTTTACTTTAATAACACCTTTAAAATCCAGATTTGAGCTTAAATTCCTGATTCGAAAATTCCAAAGTTCGAAAATTTCGAAGTTTGGAAATTTTTTAAAAAAGTTTAATTTTAAGGTTTTTAGTTTAATAACACCCTTTAAATCAAGATTTTAGCTTAATTTCATGATTTTTTCCCATATTTGAAATTTCGAATTTAAGTTCGAAAATTTTCGAACTTTTGAAAAATGTTTAAAAAAGTTAAATATTGAGATTTTTAGCTTAATAACAACTTTATAACACCATTTTAGCTTTTTTTCATGATTTTTTTCCAAGTTCGAATCTCATTCTCTTTGAATAACAATTCATTTTTGCACCCAAACGAAATTAAATACAAATTTAATTAACGAAAAACCAAAAAAAATTTTTTCTTTTATTCCAACAAAATCTCATTAATTAACGTTGAATGATTTCTTCTTGCCCCCACCATCATCATCATCATCGTTGTTTAACAACCAGACAGCAGCAGTAGCAACAACATTTTTCATCACCCGCTCTATTTACTCTCTTTACTTTAGCTCTTTAGCACTCTATCACTATGTCTCTTTCGTTGCACCTTTTCCTCCCACTCGCTTGGTTGGTTATA
This sequence comes from Lucilia sericata, assembly GCF_015586225.1. NCBI lineage: Eukaryota > Metazoa > Arthropoda > Insecta > Diptera > Calliphoridae > Lucilia > Lucilia sericata. The sequence continues at coordinate 216,273 of NW_023994650.1, read as the reverse complement.
CAGCCCAAATGTTTGGCTGACTGCCATGACCGACCGACAGACAGTTAGTTAGTTTGACTGTCTTACCATAGTTTCCGGTTTTGTTTGAATGTGTATGAATGAAAAATTGTATGTATCTGCTATATAATTTGTTTAAATTTGCAATATATAAAAAGTAAGAGCAAGCATTTCCTTATTCCAACTTAAAAATAAATTATTTAAATTAAATTTTGGCAATTCAGGTATTTGGAACCTTTCCCTGATGGGTTGGCTTGATAGAATTTCTTAAGAAATTTAAAATTTTACCTTTTTCTCTAATTTGTATTATTCAACTGTCGCCTTTTAATCCCTACCTTTTGTGACCAGACATTCTAATTGCCTTTTTCAGCTTAGAAGTTATTCTTTAGATTTACCTGCAAAACAAACAAAAAAGCAGAAAAATTAGTTAGTTACTTTACTTAATACTTAGTATTCCTACTAAGTAAGTATTCATTAAAACTACTTCTAAAAATTTCAAAGACTTTTTTCTTAATTTCTAATCTAAATCCTTGTGTATTAATTTATATCTCCTTCTTTCACACTCTCTTAGTTTCAAACTCCCTGTCTTTCTTTCTCTTTCTCTAGTATATAAATAATGTTGTTTAAAACTATACTATATACCCCTCTACACATCCATACATATAAATTTGTATGTATGCATGTCTGTTACCATCTGTGTTTCTGTCATGTGTTTGTATGTATCTTGGAAATCATGTAGATTTTTAATAATTTCTATGTGGGTTTTCTTTTTCAATATTTTTTTGGGATTTTGACGTATGAGGGCGTTTATTTTAGCCCTCTATTGACTTAAGTAATTTTATATTCAGAACTACACAGTTTTCTGATAAATATAATGAGTGGGCTATCATGCCCGTTTGTATTAATATTTTGTTATTAATAAAAATGTTGAACAATAAGAACCGTTTCAAGTTGATTTAAATGCAAACTAATAGTCATATCGATCGATCGACGCGAGCTATCTATCTAGCGATCTATCATATACGATCATCGAGGAGCGAGCTAGAGAGCTATCACGCTCGAGCTATCGAGGAGCGAGCGAGCGAGGATAGACAGGACATCTATCTATCTATCTATCTATCTATCTATCATCTATCATCTACCTATCTATCTATCTATCTATCGATCTATCTATTTATCTATCTATCTATCTATCTATCTATCTACTATTTCTATCTATCTATCTACCTACCACCTACTACCTACATCTATCTATTATCTATTTATCACACTATCTATATATCTATAGATCTATCTATCTATCTATCTTCTATCTATCTATCAATCTCATCTATTATCTATTTATCTATCATCTATCTATCATCTATCTATCTATCTATCTATTTGTTTTCTATCTATCTATCTATCTATCTATCTATCTATCTATCTATCTATCTATTCTTCTCTCCTCCACTATGAATGGTCCTTTCCAGTAAAATTCGTACAGGACTTGAGCTCCATATATATGCATCATGTCTGGAGGCCTGAGTACTGTGCATTCACAATTTAATATTTTTAAGTATGGATCAACAAATCTCAAAGTAATGCTATAATTTATATTTTAAGTCCTGTAAAATTCCAATTTCCATTCATATTATACCATTTGCACATTTAAAGAATGGTAACCATGGTGGTTAACGTAAGCTCCTTCGTTGTTTGGAGGAGCAAGAATAGCAACGTGAGAACAATCAATAGCACCAATACAGCCGTCAAAGGGATATGAACTGTTTCGAAATTGTTCTTTAACACTGTTCCTTTCATACGTTGTTATCGGGAACTTGACCCATTGCTTCAATAACACATCATTGATTGCATCAGTAACTCTATGTAAAGAACGACTAACTGAGGGTTGGCTTATAGAAATGCCCCACTGTTCACCCACAGGCCTTTGAAAACATCCCGTTGCATAAAAGCGAATTGCAGAAAGAATCTTAAAAAGCTGTCTTATTTACTTATTGGTAATTTTAAAGATGAATTGTCTACCTGTTTTTCCGGGGAAATTCCAGTAATCCTATTACAAGTGAATCTGTGTTGTATTGAATCAATAATGTCATGCATTTGACTTTTATCTATCCTATAGAGCAATACAAATTCGCGATCACTCAAATCAAATGGATTTTCCATATTTCGAAGTATTCTTCGTTCTTGAGTCCGAATATGATGTTGAAAATGATCTTCCAAATACATACCAATATATTCAAATGCCATTTTTGTGCAATTTTGTAATATTAAATAATTTATTTAAATTATTCTTCTTTTTGATCAATAAAACAATGTTAGCAATTGATAAAAAGTTTTATATTTTATTGAAAGTTACCTTTTTTGTTAAATTTATCTATAGAATTAACAACATTATAAATATCGTTATGTTTTAACAAGAACTATTTGTTAGTCGTTAGCTTATCGAAGGTTTTCGTTAACTACCGACAATGATTACCGACAAAAATCGAAAATATTTTACTACAGAATAGCACTTAACTACAATTATCGTTAACTAACGAATTTTGACTATTTAACGACAAAATTTTGTCGTTAAAAAGTTACTGAATTGCGGTACTGAACTATAGACTCGGTTGTAGGCTACCTACCTATCTATCTATCTATCTATCTATATCTATCTATCTATCTATATCTATCTATCTATCTATCTATCTATCTATCTATCTATCTATCTATCTATCTATCTATCTATCTATCTATCTATCTATCTATCTATCTATCTATCTATCTATCTATCTATCTATCTATCTATCTATCTATCTATCTATCTATCTATCTAATCTATCTATCTATCTATCTATCTATCTATCTATATCTATCTATCTATCTATCTATCTATCTCTATCTATCTATCTATCTATCTATCTATCTATCTATCTATCTATCTATCTATCTATCTATCATTATCTATTATCTATCTATCTATCTATCTACTATCTATCTATCTATCATCTATCTATCTATCTATCTATCTATCTATCTATCTATCTATCTATCTATCTATCTATCTATCTATCTATCTATCTATCTATCTATCTATCTATCTATCTATCTATCTATCTATCTATCTATCTATCTATCTATCTATCTATCTATCTATCTATCTATCTATCTATCCTACTATCTATCTATCTATCTATCTATCTATCATCTATCTATCTATCTATCTATCTATCTATCTATCTATCTATCTATCTATCTATCTATCTATCTATCTATCTATCTATCATCTATCTATCTATCTATCTATCTATCTATCTATCTATCTATCTATCTATCTATCTATATATCTATCTATATATCTATCTATATATCTATATATCTATCTATCTATCTATCTATCTATCTATCTATCCTCTATCTATCTCTCTATCTATCTATCTATCTATCTATCCCTCTATCTATCTCTCTGTCTATCTCTCTGTCATCTATCTATCTATTCTATCTGTCTATCTATCTATCTATCTATCTATCTATCTATCTAATCTATCTATCTATCTATCTATCTATCTATCTATCTATCTATCTATCTATCTATCTATCTATCTATCTATCTATCTATCCCTCTATCTATTTCTCTGTCTATGCTCTCGGTCTCATCTATCTATCTATCTATCTTATCTATCTCTCTATCTATCTATCTCTCTGTCTATCTATCTATCTATCATATCTAATCTATCTATCTAATCTATCTATCTATCTATCTATATCTGTATATCTATCTGTATATCTACTGT